>NC_044503.1:11938456-11940956 GCF_902362185.1 Chanos chanos | reverse complement strand
TGTCTCAGTATGTGTATTTAGTTAGTCTTATACATGCATTCAGTTCTTCGTATGTTTTTATGCGTGGCTGAGTCAGCATGTATGTTTTATAAGGGTATTTGATATTTTGCGTGTGATATTCTCTCTGTTAATCATTTACCTACCTAGAATGTTATGGTGTACACATAAAACACACACACACATAGACAACATTTACATGTGCCTGACTCAGTCTGGCAATGAAGCTTTACGAACACCATCCAAAGCTGAAACAAACATACAGTCCTGTCCCATACATTACACATCACAGAGAAAGGGAGAGACAGAGAGAGAGAGAGAGGGAGAGAGAATATGAGTTTACCTCTGGACAGTCTCCACCCATAATAGCCTACCATTTCGGAGGGAGTGGCTGTTGGAGAGGGAGGAGAGAGAGAGAGAGAGAGAGAGAGAGTGAGTGAGGGAGAGAGAGAGAGAGAGAGAGAGAGAGAGAGAGAGCGAGCAGGGGCAGTCTGCAGCCGAAAGGACAGCCTCAGTCAGCCAAAGAACCCAACCAGTGAGAGGGAGAGAGAAAGAGAAAGAGAGAGAGAGAGAGAGAGAGAGAGGGAAAGAGAGCCAGAAAAACGGACAGCTGTAGAAAGAGTTGTAAAAGCACACAAAACAAAGAATAAATAAAGATATAGCAAAAAAAAAAAAAAAAGAAGTTGTGAGGGATTTACACAAAAAAAAAGAAAAGAAAAGAAAAGAAAAAGAGTTCAGTGCTGTGACTGGAAAAGTGCTCAACCAACCGGGACAACGTGAAGCGGAGAGAGAGAGAGAGAGAGAAAAAGCGTTTACCGCAAGGTCCTGGAATTTAGAACTCTTGAAACACACACACACACATGCACACTTGTGCCCGGACTTCTACCGCTCTCTCTCTCTTTGGAGATAGTAATCTTTTCCAGCAGCTGTAGCGTGTGTGTGTGAGTGTGTGAGAGAGAGAGAGAGAGGGGAAAGCCTGTTGTTTCTGTATTGGTCCATGAGTCCTGTCAGACGTACAGTAGTGCATGGCTGAGGATTGCTACAGTAAGAGAGAGAGAGAAGGACGGAAAAAGAAAAAGTACAAAGGTGAGTGAAAGCTTCTTTTTTTTTTATTATTCCTCTACTGTTTTCCATAGACCTGCAGAGGTGTTCAATGTTCTTCTCTAATGCTCAGAGACCTGCACGTGCTTGCGTGTGTGTGTGTGTGTGTGTGTGTGTGTGTGTGTGTGTGTGTGTGTGTGTGTGCGTCTGTGTGTGTGTCTGTGTTATGCTCAGGTGAAAACTATGTTTATTTAAAGGTGATTTTACAACACTATTAAGTCTCAGACTCCATTGTGTTCAAAGCCATTTCCTCTGAATAGAGTAATCCACCATTATTATTCACTTAATCCTTTAATACTAAACACACACCTTGTCAAAGATAAACTCGCACACAAACCTATCATCACAGTTAGCCCTCCAATTCTCCCTTACATCCTGTTCAGTGTCTTCTTCCTTGTAATCTAAGATTTGAGGTTTGGGTTTGAGTGATTGTGAATTGTACTTCTTATTGTCTCTCGGATACAGAAGGAGTGATTGTTGTCTTGTGGGAGTGATGTGTTACAAGTGTAGATAGTGTTATAGCCTCTTTATGTCTTGTTTGTGTGTAATTTTGTATGTGTTAAAATGTGTGTAACATTGATTTGTGTGTTGTTTTAGATGCATGTGTTACTGCTGGTATGCAGTGTAGGTGGGTGTAGTATGAAGGTGCCTGCAGTGTTGTAGACTACAGTCTATTCCATCTGTTTTCTCTCTCTCTCTCTCTCATATCTCTAAATGAATGAAACAGAGTGAGAGAAAAGAAAAGCAGTAATGGACAAAGAGAAAAGAGGCACTGATGAGGGTTAGATGTTAATTTGGAAACGTTCTTCATTTTCTTTGTCTGAAATATTTACTGGTCTCCGTCGCTCCTTTGAAATATTGACTTTTTCGCTATGGCCGGAGGCAAAAAGAAAGAGAAGAGAAGTTGTTGCAGTCGTTCAAGCAAAAAGCAAAAGGCTGTTATCATCAACATTTCATGAGGTTTTTTTATTTTCATCTCAAACCATCAAAGGCTACACCAATCCTGTGCCCCTCAGATGAAACTGAGCTCTCCTGCTCTGTTTGACAACCCACAATGTTGGATTTTTTTTCTTTTCTTTTTTTTTTAGCAGTTTGTTTCATTGTTCTGAGAAGTAGATAAAGTCTTTCCTGTGACAGGGTTCTAGAGTAATTGTCCAGGCTGAAGAGTTGGACTCAGTGACAAGTCTCTGGTTAAGGGATGTCTTCACAGAGGAGAGCTGAGGAGTTTTCTCCTCTAACACAGTGAAAGGAAAAAAAAATTCTAGTGTGTATGTGCATGTGAGACAGAGAAAGAGAGAGAGTCTCTGTGTCTGTGAGCCAGAATATGTGTTTATTTTCATTATGTGAAGTATAATGATGGGTTTAGCTAGTACACACAGAGAGAGAGCCACACAGAGCAAAG
>NC_044503.1:11925956-11930956 GCF_902362185.1 Chanos chanos | reverse complement strand
GTGTAAGTGTATGTCATTCATTCTGTGAGCTGTGTAATTTGACAGACTTGGCTCTGTGGTTAGTTGTACATATAATATATTTGCATGCAGATGTTTCTTTGTTAGTGAGATGGTGTGTGTTTGAGTCTGTGTGTGTGTGTGTGTGTGTGTGTGTGTGTGTGTGTATGTGTGTGTGTGTGTGTGTGTGTGTGTATGTGTTTAATTAAGCTGGATAAATGAGTTCATTAAACCATTACAGCATCTGGGACCCTGAGACCCCACTGTCTGTCTGTCTATCAGAGGATTAACACCAATGCTCCACAGAGAGAAAAGAGGAGTGTGTGTGTGTGTGTGTGTGCGTGTGTGTGTGTGTGTCCTTCTCCACAGGCTGTTTGGGTTTGGTCTCTACACAGACGGATATGTCATGGCTGATAGTGTGTGTGTTTGACCGTGGCAATGGCAATGTATATTTTAGAGTGTGTTCTTGTGTGCCTGATGTTCCATTTTCCACTCATTCACACACACACACACACACACACACACACACACACACACATATTTGACACACACATACCCGAAGCCTGAGGACAGAAGAATTATGATGGCCAGAGAGTGCATTCATGAGAGGTTGCCAGACTATTTGGTCAGTCTGCGTGCGTATGTGTATGTGTGTGTGTGTGTGTGTGTGTGCGTGCGTGAGTGGATGTCATATCCCTTGGGCACAGGGGTCATATGATGATTTATCCTGGCTTTATGTCCCTGTTTTGTTTTCTGTCATTGGCTGGTTTTCTGTGTCTGTTATTTTTCTGCCCCGTTCAATGGATTCAACAGGTGAACGCGGGCGCGCGTGTGTGTGTGTGCGCGCACGTGTGTATGTGTGTTTGTAAAGACAATAGAGGAAAACTGAGGAGAAGAGAATGATGTGAACCTGCACACACACACACACACACACACGCACACGCATGCACACTCACACACACACACACACACGCACACACCCATACGCACACTCACACACACAGTTTGAGTGCTGAGTGTCTTGGCTGAGTGTTCCATTCTTTCCTGTGATTCACACATGTGTGTTTACATTACATTAAAATCCTCCTCAGGTGTGTGTGCCTGCATGACAGTATTTATCTAGGAAAGTCTATAATTTAAGGAGTGTGCTCCAGTCTACTCAGCATCTCCAGAAACGTGTCAAAACATTTGTGTCGTCAGGTCTGTGTCACATCCCTCCCCTCTTGTCATGGAAATTACCTAAGCGGTTGTCACTCCAGGACAACCACTGTCACTAAAACATAAGAACAAAGCTTCAGTGACGATGTCGTTACAGTTATGTGTTGTCATATCCAAATCAGGATTCGACATGTTTTGTAGACCTTTTGTTTAGGGTTGCTGTTGTCAGAGAGTGTATGTATGTCGAACTACACCAATGTACCATCCAGGAGTCCAAAGACTCAAAGACCATTTACACCAGAGGAAAAACAACCATGTGCCTTTCTCAGAAATCCTATGAAACTATGAGTATATATTATATAAAATATATATATATATAATGTTTTTTCCACCGTTACTCAGTGTTTTCATAGATGGTCTCTAGACATCTGGAAAGAGTGAGAGAAAAGAAAGAGAAAAGGGGGGGGGGCGGAATGTAAAAGTGACTGATGGTTTCTGTCCCTTGTACGCTAAGCACTTCTTTCACTGAACGAGGGAAGGAAATAGAGAGAAAAAGAGGAAAAACAAGTACAGAGCCCAACAAACAAACAGCAGCAAGGAGAAAAGCGCATTCATTTTCCCCTCACATTTCAGCGAAGTATTTCAGGGAAGCAGTCTTCACTTCAGGACACGTGGACAAAGACTTGAGTCACACGCGCACACGCAAACACTCGCTGCTCTGTGCTCAGCATCGACACTGAACACAGAGATTCTTACAGATCACACGACACTGTGGACTGTCTGTGATGAATCAAATTCTCCTTAAAGAGTCTTTTTTTTTTTTTAACACACTGATTTCATTTATGGGCAGTTTCGTTATGAATCTTGCCAGTTACGTTTTTTAGCCCTGTCCTGTGACTGCGTGGACTTTCTCTCTCTCTCTCTCTCTCTCTCTCTCTCTCTCTCTCTCTCTCTCTTTCGCTCTCTCTCTCTCTCTCTCCCTCTTTTGTTGTCTCTCTCTCTCTCCCTCTTTCGCCCTGTCTCTCTCTCTCTCTTTCGCTCTCTCTCTCTCTCTCTCTCTTTCGCTCTCTCTCTCTCTCTCTCTCTCTTTCGCTCTCTCTCTCTCTCTCTCTCTCTCTCTCTCGTCTCAGTCAGCTGCAGCATCCTTAGACTCCACCACTTACACAACTGTTCTTGCTGTCCGTAGGGAAATGTAGAGAATGAGAACAGATGTCAGAATGGGACGGAGAGAGATAAAAAAAAGAGGGAGAGAAAAGATTAGAACAGTAGCAGATGTGATAAAGGAACTCAACACATGTATGGATATTAAATCTCTGATGGCAAAAATACCTGTAGTGGTACATTAGCTCTGTGTGTGTGTGTGTGTGTGTGTGTGTGTGTGTGTGTGTGTGTGTGCTTGTGTGTGTATCAGGGGAAATGAGGGAGGGTTGATGCATAGCTGCACTTGTTCTGTTTGATTTGGGAGAGGAGAAAAAAAGAGAACCGAGAGTGGCCACCATGAGAAAGGCAGATTTCCCTGGGGATGTTTCTGTGGAACCCACATGCTGTGTGAAGTGCGTTCACGGTTTTAAACTGTGCATTTATCCCCGATTTTAACCATATAACAAGATGAACAGACTGTAGGAACATAGAGGTGGACGAGCACGTGATGGTGTGTGTGTGTGTGTGTGTGTGTTTATCAATGCATTGGGGTAGCAGATACTTCTTTCTCTTGTCTCTATCCTCTTCTCCAGGAAACCCATCCATCATGTTCTCTCTGTCTCTGCCTTCAATTACCCTCTAATGGAGGGGATTTCTGCCACTTCAGCCGGCGAGACAGCACACCTGACTGCATGTCTCTCTCTGTGTGTGTGAGTGTGTGTGTGTAGTTTAAACTGCGGTTAAAGTAGAAGGGATTAAATGAAGTATTTCATCTTCTACTGCTTGTCAAAAGGCCTGGGTTTCAGCTTGTGTGTGTGTGTGTGTGTGTGTGTATGCACATATCTTACACATATCTATGCACATAGCTTTGCAGAAGTTCGTAAAATGAGGCATCGTCCCCATTTCCCCCATTTTCTGCAACTCTGCACACACAGGCAAGACACACACAGAGAGAGAGAGAGAGAGAGAGAGAGAGAGAGAGGGGTGTGGTGAGATGCTTAGTTGGAGTAGAGCTGATATGAGCAGACAGAAGCTTTTCAGCGGCTCACACTAAGATTACCATCCTTGGAGCCCAGCTAACACCCTCTGGAAATCATACCAGGACAGGGTGTGTGTGTGTGTGTGTTTGTGTGTGTGTGTGTGTGCGCGCACCATGGACTCTTTATCATTAACTGCATACTGTGCTAGCCACGACAGCATCATTAGTCTTTGTGTGTGTGTGTGTGTCTGTGTGTGTGTGTGTGTGTGTGTGTGTGTGTGTGTGCATCATCACGATATTCCTAAATTCACTGGAAGCCCTGGCAGGTTCCCTGCAGCGTGTTTCAACCCCTTAGCATTCAATCCCTCAGGCACACACAGACACACTCACACACACACAGACACACACACTCACACACGGTCTTCCATCTGCTCCTGTTAACTGTAACCTGTCAGGACTGTACTGCTGTGGAAGAGCCTCTCTAACAGTGTGTGTCTGCCCTGTTAGACTTAGGAATGAGAAGTGTGTGTGACACTGTGTGTATGTCTGACATATACTTTGCATGTGAAAATGACAGAACTCCTGGAAAAGACACTTTTTTATACCATCAACAGAGTGCAGGAGAGGAGAGGAGAGGAGAGCAGAGGAGAGCAGAGGAGAGGAGGAAAGAAAGAAAGAAAGAAAGAAAGAAAGAAAGAAAGAAAGAGATGTTAGGGTTGACTGATCATTTTGCCAGTTTCTGTACTTCCTGCCCATAATCCACTGAGCAATGCAGTTCTTCATGGGAGAGAGAAAACTGGAGAGGGGGAGAGAGAGAATATAAAAAAAGTAATGACACCACCCTATTAGTGTCATTACAGGTAGAAAGCTGCTGTCAATCATTCATAATCCCACCTGAGGGCGGGGCAAGTGGATCAGGTCAAGGGTCTGGGAAGCCATAAGAAACCCTCGTCAGAAATTTGTGTGTGTGTGTGTGTGTGTGTGGGTGTGTGTGTGTGTGTGTGTGGGTGTGTGCATGTGAGTGTGTGTGTGGGTGTGTGTCTGAGAGAGAGAGAGTCACATTCCAGGGGCTGGCTGATATATTTCCCACAAATCTGTCTTTGTTTCTGTCCCTGGTCACAGAAGCTCAATAGGACGCAAAACCATTCTCCTAATAAAAGTATGTGTGTGGCAGAATTAATATTTGCCCTTGTGTGTGTGTGTGTGAATGTGTGTGTGTGTGTGTGTGTGTATTTGTGCATTTAAGAGAAAGCTTTTACAATATTTAAACACTAAACACTAACCACAGTAATATTGTTAAAGAAAGAGTACTTTTGATATGCGTGTATGCGTAAGTATGTGCATATAAGCAGGTTAAAGGTTTTCTATCTTTTTCCTAACCCTTGTGCATAGGTATAGGATTAGAGTGTGTGCATGTGCGTGTGTGTGTGTGTGTGTGTCTGTATGTGTGTGGGTGTGTGTGTGTGTGTGTGTGTGAGTGAGTGCGTGTGTGTATGAGTGCTATAATCTCCTGGTGAACCCTAGTACTTGGGTGGGGGTGAAGGGATGCCCACTTCAAAGACAGAGAGGATTATGGGAGGTGGGGATTAGCCTTGTGCTGTGGTAACCCAGGAGGCCCTGGTCCTCTGTTCCTTTAGCTGACAGACAGACAAGTGTTAGAGGAATAAAAGCCAAAGACAAGTGACATCAGGACAGAAATGATGGAGCAATAGAAAGAGAGAACAAA
>NC_044503.1:11913456-11920956 GCF_902362185.1 Chanos chanos | reverse complement strand
TGCTAAGCTCAGCATGTGTTGTAATATGTATGCAGAGCTGTGTTAGAGAAAGCAGTATAATCAGTCGGTCTACTCAGTACCACAGAGAAATACCTCAGCACACACTGACCCTCTTTCAAATTCAACTACTGCGGCAACTACCTCACGCATACCCTCTGCATGCGTGCCTGTGTGTGCATGTGTGCGTGTGTGTGTGTGTGCGTGTTTGTGTGTGTGTGTATGGAGGAGAGGAGAGAAGGAATAGTGTGCAGGCTTCATCATCCATTAAACCATCCCACAAGCCCATACACCCATCACACACACACACACACGCACACACAGAGAGGAAGTGTGAGAGTATCCTGATGAGCCCACAGGGAGAGAGGAATACAGAGTGAAAAGGAAAGAGATGGAAACAGAGAAGGAACAGATGAGTGGAAAAAGAAACCACAATTTTTTTTTTCTTGTTTAAATGTTTTACCCAGTGACCCTGTGCAATCATTTCAATACTCCCTATTAAGTTACTCCTTTTTACTCTCTCTCTCCCTCTCTCTCTCCTTCTTTATTTCTCTCTCTCCCTCCCTCTTTTACTCTGTCTCCCTAACACACATTCATAATCTTATTCATCTCAGATCACCTCACAGGTCAGAGAGAGAGAGAGAGAGAGAGTGTGAGAGACAGAGTGCAAAAGAGAGTGTGTGTGAGTGAGAGAGAGAGAGAGAGAGAGAGAGAGAAAGAGTGAGTGAGTTAAAGAAGTTGAAGAGCAGGGAGAAAGGATGGCAGGAGTGACATAGTTTACTGCACTGCTAGGCACCAGTGAAAGACTTTATTGTTTGGGATGAATTTCATCGTCTTAAGTGGTGACAGGCGTGTTTGTGTAGAGTAATCTCTTGCTTTCTCCCTCTCTCTCGCTCTCACACACACACACACACACACACTCCCATACACAAATCCTCATTAAGTTACTAGTTCTGACTCGTGGTTAAATTTCATTAGTGTGTTGTTAGTGGTCTATAGCTGAACCTCAGGTCGTGAAAACAGATCCTCTGCTCTCATAGCAGGAGACAACCCAGTCAGCCTGATCCAACCAGGCTTGGCCCAGAGACAGCTGTGGCAGGCACACACTGGGCATTCTTTGGGCATTCTATGGGCATGGCACAAGGCCTAAAATCAAGGCCCAAAGTTCCCATCGGTCTCAGTGTGTGGGCTGTGTCTGACAGAGAGAGAGGGAGAGGGAGAAAGTCTTGGGATATTTCCAGAAATAAGATGATATCAAATTGCTCTCTTGTTCTTAAAGTGAGCATGGCTGCATCAGACCATCTGCACATTACTGAAATAACCTGAATGACTGATTGAGAGACTAAAAGAGTTTAATATAAATGCTCTAAACATAGAAGGGTCATAAAGAGAAGAGGTCAGGGAAGGACAGAAGGCCAGAGGTAGAAAGATACAGGAGAGGGGAATTCATGGAGGAGAGGAGAAGAGAAAGAGGAGAGGAGAGACACTTTACTCTTTCATGCTATTCTAAGGGGTTTTTTTCTGTTCTCCTTTTCAGGCTACATCTCCACTGCTTCTGAGGTTTGAATTTTGTGTGAGTTTAATACCCAACAATCAGTTCAACTAACCACTAAAGAAACTCTACCTACAACCAAACAACCAACTTAGAACCTCTGTCACTGTGACAACCAGAACCTCTGGATTAACGCTTTCCCAACACACTCCCAACTCTCACAAAGGACATTGCCATCGTCCCGGCAACCAGCTGTGATCTACACACAGTGTTTAAAGGCTGTGATCAGGAGGTCAGAGGATGATGACGGTGATGATGATTATGATGATGACGACGGTGATGTGTAGCTCCCTGCTTTTGCTGGGACTCATCACAGTCCAGGCTTCGTCCAGCAGCGCATCTTCCTCTTCCTCAGCCTCATCGTCATCTTCCTCACCTCGCATGAAGCTGACTTACAAAGGTGAGAACTTAAGGGAAAATGAGTAAGTGGCTTTGCTGTCTATGGATTGTTGTATATGCTGCTGCTGCGTGTGTGTGTGTGTGTGTGTGTGTGTGTGTGTGTGTGTGTGTAAGAGTGTATGTCTGTACGTTTGAGATTTAAGTCTGTATGGGTGTTTCTGTGTATGTATGCATGTCTGGGTAAATCTCTTCTTGTATGTGATTGTGTGTGTGTGTGTGTGTGTGTGTGTGTAGAGTTGCAGCAGTTCAACGGCGTGAAGCGTTTCGAGCTGGAGCGTTCCTGTTGCTTTGGAGCTCTCCTATTGGATGAGGAGAGGGGGCGGCTTTTCGTCGGCGCTCGCAACTTCTTACTATCCCTGAGCCTGGATAACATCGCCAAACAAGACCACAAGGTGTTTTTTCTCTCTCCCTCTATCCCTCCATCCATCCGTCTTTCTAACTCCCCATATGTCCTCTGGCTGTTACATCCATCCATCCATCCATCCATCCATCCATTTCTCCTCATTCCCTATCCGCTCACCCCTCTTTACATGAGTGTATTTTTCAGTGTGTGAATACGTGTATACGTTCGGTAAATCTGAGTGTGTGTTGTGTGTGAGTGTGTGTCTAACACAATGGTCTTGCTATAGTGACAACAGTGAGCTGTAATAGTGAGATGACTGAGAGAGAACATTCCGGAAGCTCAGCAAGAACATGCAGAGAACATACAGATGTATAGGTGTGATGTCTTTAGTGATGATGATGGTGATGATGGCGATGATGATGATGATGATGATGATGAGAGGCTGCGATTTAAGGGAAGTGTGAAGATTATCGGAGTGAAGTCTAAAGCTGACGGCAGTTGATTTAAAGCAGATTCACTCCAGCGTGCCGATGACAGAGTGATGGATCTTTATCTCCTCAGGAAAGAAAAAGAAGCAATGAGGTTAAAGGTTATGAAGGGTACTCTGGTGTCAGTTAATCTTTGCCTGTCGGCGTTACACACCCACCCACCCACACACACACACACACACACACACACTCACACATAAACTCACACACATGCATGCACACACACACACATGCACACTTACACACACACACACATGTCCATGTTACAGGTGTACTACGTTTTCAAAGTTGAAAAACTTTCTGTTCAGGGTTTTTGGTGTGTGTGTGTGTGTGTGTGGGTGTGTGTTCTGATTTCAACCTGTTGATGAGTGCTGTGAATATATGTGCCTGTTGGCTATGTGTTGAAGATATCATTAATGCAGCTGATGCTGTGTGGGGGGTTTTTTTGTCGTTGTTTTACGGTGGCCGCTGCGGTCTGGCTCGGAGAATGTCCCTCAGGCCTATAGACAAGCCTGTCCCTGCCCAGGTCATCACCTTCACCTGACCTTTAACCTCTCTCTCTCTCCCTCTCTCAGATTTACTGGCCTGCTCCTGTGGACTGGAGGGAGGAGTGTAACTGGGCGGGAAAGGACATCAATGTGAGTTTTACACCAGTCAGAAAACTACATTTCTTTTTAACAGTCTTTCAAACTCTTTCTTATGTGACCTGTACTCATCTCACAAATATGAAAGAGTTTGGAAGAGCAGCTGTAGCCAAGCCTAGAAATGCTCTAGATAACTCTGTGTGTGTGTGTACATATGTTATTTGGTGCCACTGTCACAAAGAAATTTGTGAGGGTTAGAATGAGTGTGCATGCGCGTGTGTGTATGTGTGTATGTGTGTCTTTGTGCTGGGTGAGGTTAAGTCAGCCGTGGATAAAATCATACCATGTTTTTAAGGTGTGTGTTTTGTCAGTCTGACTGAGGTGTGTGTCACTGAGTTTGATGACAGGGTGCAGGTTATGTATGTAGGCAGTGAGTAAGGATTTCAAACTTGTGTGTTGTTAAATTAGGTGAATATTGGGCAAGGTGTAATAGGTTTATATAGAGGAAAAGGGTGTGTGTTATGCACTGTGTGTGTGTGTGTGCGTGTGTGTGTGTGTGTGTGTCTACTGCGGTGGGTGGCTGACTGAAGTCAGAAATTGAGTTATCTTCACTAGGACACACACACACAGTTTCTGTTCAGGGCAGTGACCCGTGTATTGACACTCATTATGGTAAGGTGTGTCAGACAGCAGGGAGTTAGCCAGACCTCCATGGAGAATAGACATAATCTTTTCTCTCTTTCTCTCTTTCTCTCTTTATCCCAGGCTCTCTCATTCTGTCTGTCACTCTCTCTTTTTCTCTTTATCCCAAGGTACTCTGCATCTCATTCTATCTGTCATTCTCTCTTTCTGTCTAACACTAATCTCTCCAATCACTTTGATTCATGATTGTTAGTACTGAGTGTCACAAACAGTGTTACCAAAGCATAAATGATATGAACATTAGTATTGAAATATCAGCATTAATGTCCACCACAGTAATAATACACATCACAATGCTGCTCTTCATGCTCAGCTTCCAGTATTTCCACCAGCCATCTCTCTCTCTCTTTCTCTCTCTCTTTCTCTCTCTCTCTCTTTCTCTCTCTCTCCCTGTTTCTTTCTTTCTCTCTCTCTCTCTCTCTCTATCTCTCTTTCTCTCTCTCACATTTTCTCAAAGAGGAGTCAGAACCTCTCATTTATTACCCAAACTCCTTCTTTGTCTTGTTTGAGAGCCAGTTTCCCTCCTTTTTTGTTCTTTCTCTTTTTCTCAGAAAAGAAAAGAGACTTATGTCTGTGGCAGGGGCCATTTCTCATTCTCCCACAGTGTACAGAGAGCCAGCACGCTCTCTCTCTTCCTTGCTGCTGTCCATGTGGGATTAAAATGGAATACAGTGACGTAAGAGGCCAGATTTACACACGCCTGACTGAAAGAGTGGGATCTCTAACACAGTCCCTTATGTTACTATGGGCTTTGAGTTTCTAACCTACAATACATTATTTTTATGAATGTGAGGCATTTCTTTTGCCATTGTGATGTAAGCATTGTTTCTGTCATTGTGGCATATATGCTGTTTGTCATTATGGTCAAACCGGTTACATAAGTGGCTGGGAGGTATACATTCTGGTTATTTCTATTATTTCTGTCATTGGGAGGTTTATGCTATTTTCTGTCATTGTGGCCTGTGAAGTATACATTCTGTTTGTCATTATGGTGTAACTGGTTATTTAAGCAGTGGTACAGTGCGCATTCTGTTTGTTGCTGTGAGGTATATATTATTTTTGTCACTGTGGTGTAAAGGTTATTGAGCTGGCTGCATTGTAAACATTACCTCTGTGTTTGTGACGTTTTGTCATTATAGTGGGTTATTTAAATGGTTGTGAAGTATATGCGTCACAGTTTCTGTGTTAATCACTGTTTTAATGCTATAGCTCCTGCACTTTGGACTACAGCAGTTGGAATGTCAGCTGATAGTGTTGTTTAACCAATTCACTTGGTTTCTATTTTTGTTTTGTAAAGTTATTAGCAGCAGTAATGACTCCACTCTTGTGCACATACAGTAACTGCTAAACTGTCCTCTGTATGGGAAATTAGCTCATTTGACTGGAAATATCCCCCTTTTCACTCTTTGTGTACTATTAGCTTTATTAGATAAAGTCCTCTCTCTCTCTCTCTCTCTCTCTCTCCCTCTTTTGCTCCCTCTCTCTCTCTCTCTCACACACACACACACACACACACACACACACACACACACACAGGGAGCTGTGTTGTGGAGTCATGCAGGGCTAAGCTATGCCCAGGTCACCTCATGTCGGCTGGGTGCATGAGGTCTCAGGGGAGCTTTAACGAACAGGCTAATGTAAGGTCAAAGGTTGAAGCCTTTCATTCTGGATGGGAAGCGGGTGGTCTCCAGCCCGCTGATCTCCAACTGACAGCCTCTGCCTTTTAATGCTCCTTCGATTTTATTTCATCCCTTGTTTCTCTCTCTCTCTCCCTCTCTCTCTCTCTTTTTCCTCTCTCTCTTGCTCTTTGTCTCATGGCCTCAGATCAAAGAGTCTGGTTGCCTGTGAGCTGCCCCTCCCTAAATTCACTCCCTGCACCCCCCCTCCCCATCAGTCAATCCCCCCACCAAGTACCCCACACTAATTGAGAGCTGTAAAGCTCCTGGAACAGAAGCTCTTGAGAGGGAGAGAGAGAGAGAGAGAGAGAGAGAGAGAGAGAGAGAGAGAGAGAGAGAGAGAGAGAGAGAGAGACAGGGGCTGGGGCTGGGGTTGAATGCCCCCCTCCCTGAGTAAACACAGTTTGTCAGCAGCTTAATTGGCCGTCGATGAGTCTGACCCCCCCCCCCCCTTCTCCCCTTCACAGCGAGCAATGAGCTCAAAGAGAAGCCTTTGTTCAGACCAGGCCCTGTGTGTGTATGTGTGTGCGTGTCTATATGTGTATGCGTGTGCGCGTGTGTGTCAGGCTTGGGAAAAGGGCGTGTCCTTGAATACACTGGTCTGTCAGTCACACCGAGAGACGTGGGTAACGTAGAGGTTACATACACAATTCAGTTCAACCTCATGCTCTGAATTCAATTTTAAATTACACTTACTCTCCGTTTCTGCATTCTCCTTCCTTCTTTCCTCTCTCTCTCTCTCTCTCTCTTTGTCACTCTCTCTCTCACAGAGGATAGTACACTTTTTTTATCAAGTGAGGTTTCAGTTATTTTAAGTTCTCCAGCTGAACACGCAAAACACGTTATATATTGTAATGGGAATAATGACAGGAAAATTGCGCGTTCATTTAGAGAGTTCGAAAATAGACTCACAAATTGAATTGGGGTGGGGGAGTGGGGTGTATAAATGAATTAGTATATATACTTAATAACAACAAGGAAGGGAGAAAGACAAAGAGAGCTAAAGACAAACGGACATCACAATGAAACACAGAAGAAAGAAAGAAAGAGAGACGGAATGAACAGATTTATACAAAGTTGAAAGAATAGTTGGCAATTTACCTGCGGATGTCTGTCTCTCATCTGCTTACTTGCTCTCTCTCTCTCTCTCTCTCTCTCTCACACACACACACACACACACTTACTCATACACCATACAGGGAATATCTGTGTCTCAATGTTTTATGGCTCCTGGTTTGAAAGGTGACAGCTGACCTCAGACAGATGTTTGGGCTTCGCTGGAGTGGTTAGAACAAACACACTCTCCAGACAGGGCAGGAGCAAAGGATATGACCTTTTCACAGAGAGGAGTGGAGCACCTCTGTCCAGGAGGCACAGACAGCTGCTTCAGAGAAAGAAAAAGAGAAAGAGAAAAAGAGAAAAGAGAGATGAGGGAGGGGACACAGCTTGTTCATTTCCTGTTCCCGAAACCTAAAGCAAGTATGTTTGGGCCCAATTCTCTTCTCTTCTCTTCTCTTCTCTTCTCTTCTCTTCTCTTCTCTTCTCTTCTCTTGTCTTCTCCTCTCCTCTCCTCTCTTCTCATCTCTTCTCTTCTCTTCTCTTCTCTCCTCTCCTCTTCTCTCTTCAAGCGTGTAACACATTCAGAGCATGTGAATAGTGGAGATTAACTCAAGCCCTTTGGAGACTGGTACAGTTTGCTCCCTGCCTCTGTCCCAAAATTCTCACACTAACACTCCCCACTGCTCCATCACCGCTTCCG
>NC_044503.1:11908456-11910956 GCF_902362185.1 Chanos chanos | reverse complement strand
GTATGACCATGTCTTCTCTCTCCTCCTGTAGTAGTGTATTTAGAGGCTCAGCGGTGTGTCTCTACACTATGAATGACATCCGTAGAGCTTTCCTGGGGCCCTTCGCCCACAAAGAGGGGCCAAACTACCAGTGGGTGCCCTTCCAGGGCAAAGTGCCCTACCCACGGCCAGGCATGGTAAGAGCTTCTCTGTTAACCACACGCCTCAAAACACTCATTTCCATCAAGATGCCGACCCAGTGGAAACCACCCTGCACTTACTCTACCTCTTATTACAAGGAGAAGTTTGTACATGTTTAGAATACTACAGCGTGGTCTATTTACATACTCCCTACTGTATTCATATATTCATGAGAATCTTTAATTAGCACCTACCAAATATAAGAAAGAAAGCTTCAAATGTTTTAAAATTGAGTTTGTCCTGTAGAGCACCACTTCCCACCAGCACGGATATATATGCAGATATATGACCTTCATGTGCACACAACAGACGGAATGAAATACTGTTTTAGATTTGTTGAATCAATATCAAAGCCCGAGCCAGTTAGTGTAAGTCTATGACCTCACATAGTTTTGATAGCACCTTACTAAAAGTCTGCAGGCTACATCAATGCATTCTTATATATTGTAAGTCTATTTATGACGTGATCAGATCTGATCAATGTAATCTTGTAACGTTTTGTTAATTACTCAAAACATGAATCAAGGTCTTTTTTTCTTTTTTTTTCAAAAATGGTGTTGAAAGTGATGCAAGGTTGTTATTAGCTGAATGTTAGGTTTTAATGAGATTATATTTTTATCATCTGTACTGTTATGGGTGCACTATGCAGACTAAACTACAGCCTTTGAGTAAACAAGGAAAGAAGTTTATGCCTAATCAGCGACTGATAAATTTAGATCTCTTAATTAGGACATAAACCATCAAAGGGCTGCAGAACAGAGCCATACAGAGGAGTGTTTCGTAACTTTAGGATACGAGTTCTCAGGGACATTGACGTAGGTGTTTATTGGGAACTAAGTATATGAGTTAATAGGGACACTGGTGTATGTGTTTATGGGGACGTCAGGTTATGAGTTTAAAGGCACTTCATTATTCGATGTTCTGTTGACTTTCAGCGTTAGACTGGGTAAGGTCTGTAAGTGTGTACGTAGACTAAAACTCTCTGGCTCTCCCACACAGTGCCCCAGTAAGACGTACGGAAGCTTTGAGTCCACCAAAGGTTTCCCAGACAACGTTATTCAGTTTGCTCGCCATCACCCTTTAATGTTTAACCCGGTGACACCGCTTGGCGGCCGCCCGCTCTTCCTGCGAACTGGACTGCCCTACAGCTTCACTCAGATAGCAGTGGACCGGGTCAGCGCCGCTGACGGACAGTACGACGTCATGTTCATTGGCACAGGTGTGTGTGTGTGTGTGTGTGTAAGTTAGAGGGAGAAATTTTTTTCATGCGAATACAGTGGATGTAATGTATTGTGCTTGACTGAAATGGCCATACATCTTATATTTATTTTTGTAATTTATAGTATTTGAATGTGTTTGACTAAATAAACAGAGGTTCTCTGTTACTGGCATGTTCTTTCCAGCTGAGTGGATTTGTATGTATAAACGTTGTGTTATGTTATGTCTTATAAGTTTTATCCTATACTGGCTTGTTTCCTCTGCAGATGTTGGCACAGTACTGAAGGTGATCTCTGTACCCAAGGGAAGCTGGAGCAACACGGAGCTTCTGCTGGAGGAACTCCAAGTCTTCAAGGTGAGTGTGTGTGTGTGTGTGTGTGTGTCTGTGTGTGTATGTGTGTGCGTATGAGTGCGTGTGTGTGTGTGTATGTGCGTGTGTATGAGTGTGTGTGTGTGTGTGTGTATGTGCGTGTGTATGAGTGTGTGTGTGTGTGTGTGTGTGTATGTGCGTGTGTGTGGGTGTGTGCATGTGTGTATGTGTGTGTATGAGAAATAATATTTTCCCACTCTTACCTCTCCACAGGACTCTTCATCCATCATCAATATGCAGATCTCCTCCAAACGGGTAAGGATGACATTATTAATGTCTATATGTCTTTATCTCTCTCTCTTTCTCTCTCTGTCTTTCATTCTCATGAGTACTGAGCGTGGTCATGTCAACATTTTTAAGAATGTAGGCGTCTGCACAGTGAAATAATTGAAAGATGACAAAGCTGCAGTATTGTTCAGGTCCATGACACAGGCACAAAGCAAAAAAGAAAGTCACCTCTCCTAACCAATTCCCTCCAACCGTTTACATTTCCACAGCAACAGCTCTACGTTGGCTCGGACACGGGCGTGGCCCAGGTGCCTCTGCACCGCTGTAGCATGTACGGTAAAGCGTGTGCCGAGTGCTGTCTGGCCCGTGACCCTTACTGCGCCTGGGACGGCACCTCCTGCACCCGCTACCTCCCCAACACCAAACGGTACAGAAAGGCTCAGCAACCCTCACTCTGACATTACATACACACAGGATAAACATTAGAATGTGCAGAATACTATT
>NC_044503.1:11888456-11898456 GCF_902362185.1 Chanos chanos | reverse complement strand
TTTTGACATTTGACATTCTTCTGAAGTCAACTCCAGTAAGCATTATAGCTTGGTTAACATAAGTTTTCTTTTGACTGAGGTATTTTGGCCTCTTGAATAGCATCTAACTGGTCTGCACGTGTGCCGTCCTAACTCATAGGATCAGTTATGATTTATGCCAGTGTTTGACTTCATTCTCCTTTCATGTGATTAATGATTACTGAACTGAATATAGACATTGTCATACTCTTAGTCAGAGAGGGGCCTTTGTAATAATGTATAGACACATACATCACAGAGAGAGAGAGAGAGAAAGAGAGAGGAGAGAGAAAGAGCTGACATCTGTAGCATCAAACATTCAGAGCTCTCTCCTCTGCAGGGGAGAGCTGAATTTCAAAGACCACCAAATAACGTGTCGTAAAAGAATTTAATTATCACTGAAGAAAAGCACACAATGTCTGTTCACTCTGCATGCAGGGAGGGAATTTTAAATAAGACTTAAATACGGTAAACACTACAGATGATGTCTCACTCAAATGTTTCATACATTAACAAGTCAAAGAAAAAAAACCCAAAACAAACAACAGCGCTAAAACTGACTAAACAATGAACCCAAAGAGTTAGAGGTGTATGTTAATTTAAAATGAATACAGCTAATGCATTTTTAAATATGTGAACTGTTTTTTTTTTTTTTAATCTCACGTAACTATTTCAAAACTGCACAGACTCCCAAATCTTGACCACAAAACAAACAAAATTTTATGTTCAATTTACAGCACATGCATTTGACTTCTCAGTAGCAGGAGATATTTTATTGTTCTTTGCCAATATTTTTTGGAAAACTGTCTTTTAACAGAAAAAAAACCCTTTCCATAATCAAACGACGTCCACCGGATAACTCATCCACGTTAAATGCAGTAATTCTGTGCAAATGTGCAGTTGACATCTTCAAGGCCTTTGAATGACCAGATCAACTGATGATAGATGGATGGATGGATGGATGGATGGATGGATGGATAGATCAAAGTATTCCGTGACTGAATATCCATTCTTTCATATTTCATCTTTTTTGTTTTTGTCCCTTGAGCTCCTATGAAGTTTCAGAAGAGTATGTCAAACACAAATGCCCCACACATGAAACATTTTTACATTTTTTTGAAGTACAACGTTCAAACAGCTTTACTGATGAAAGGTCCCAGACAGACCCTGTCCAGAGCAGAGGAAAGGAAGGGTCTATTTCTGAGGGTCCCATTGGCTACTCACTCACACAGATTATATCAACAACAATATTTGCAGAAAAAACAGTCTTATTTTGCCCGACTTTCCAAGGACAAATAAATAAACAGAGAGAGACAGATGTTGGAGGTTTTAGCTTTGTTTAAAAAAAAATGTAGGAAAAAACATTTGTCAATTTTGTTGTCCTCTGTGTGTGATTCATGGTTATTTATATATATATATATATATATATATATATATATATATATATATATATTTATTTATTTATTTATTTTAATGAATGACACCACTAGTATGAAGATTGTATGATTTGAGAAAGAGAATCTATGTAATCTGCTGAAAGTAAAGCTTTCTGTCTTTTTTATCGTGTTGAAGCCCCAACTGTCGTCACGCCACTGAATTCCAGCCCGGAGTCTTTCTCCAGAGGTTTAAAAACAGTGTGTATCTATGTGAATACACTGTGTGTGTGTGTGTGTGTGTGTGTGTGTGTATGTGTGTGTGTGTGTGTGGGTGTGTTACCACAATCTGAGTTTGTGTTTGTACTTACCACACATTTTTGGTACTGTGCGGGCGTACCAGCTGTTTGAAGTCAATGTTTAAACGAGATATTTGACATGCAGAGAGGAATACATGAATTCCCAAAAGAGCAAGAGGCCAGTTAGAACATGAACACACACTATTTACATTATGTTACAGAAAGAGATGACGAGAGCGCGAGGGTACGTTCAGGTTTGGTCGAGAGAGAAAAAAAAGGGGGAGTGGTCAAGTCTTTTCTTCTATTCAAACCACCCCCCCGTCTCCCTCTTTTCACCCGTTCCGTACTATCCATCCCTCTCTTTCTCCAGTCAGTGTCTCTGAACATCACTCCTGTGAGTGGGTGTCGCGCGGGGTGCGGTTGCGTTCCCCGGCGCTCTTGTTGTTCCTGGCCTTCCGCGCCGAGTCTTGCGCCTGTCGGTATTTCTCCAGCATGCTCTTGTGTTTGCGACGGAGCTTCTCGTTGCACCACACCCTCTCGCAATACTGCTCCACCTGCGGCAGGTTGGACGGACCGATCAGCTGCAGCACGTCTTTGAACCAGGAGCGCGTCGGATTGCGGTGGGCGGGGTTCAGGTGGGACGCGCACAGGGGCCACGCCTTGGGCTTGGCGTCGCGAGATATGAGGTCGGAGAGGGCGTCGCCGCGAAGGACGTCCAACCAGACGCGAGTCAGAGTTTGAGTGAAGCCATGTTCTCGGGAACGACAGACGTATATGCCTTCATCCTGACGCAGAACACGTCTAAACAGCAGTCCCTCCTCTGTCTTCATCACTCGTTCATCCAATATTACCTACGCACAAAGAGAGAGAGAGAGAGAGAGAGAGAGAGAAAGAGAGACAGGGAGAAAGAGAGAGAGCAAATCAGGGCGATGGAGTGAATGTAGTCGAGAAGGGGAATGAATGAAAGAAAGAAAGATTTAAACAGTCAGATATGAATGAGGGTAAATTTGCGCTAAATAAACAGGAAAATGAGAAATGAAGAAAAGGGGAGGGGGCAAAAAAAAGAAAAACAGCAGAGCAAAGTGCACGTTTTGTGCCTCTTTATCGGCATGGGTGGTAAAAAATCTACCATGAAATTAGACAGCCCATTTCTTAAACATTCCCCCCTCCCATTCTGGAGAGAATCTGGGCCAAAGCAAACAGGTTAGGCCAGGCCTTTCTAAGAGGCTGAAGACTGGGCCTTTACTTCGAAGGCAAGTCAAATCGCCATGGTAACTTTTCTAATGTTCCAACACACTTACTGGAAGCCACAGAAAACACAACTTAACATAAATCACACCACTAAAGCTTTCTTTCTGTCTCTCTCTCTCTCTGCCCAACTCTTTCATTCTCCCCGTATCCACTGAGTCCAAATGGAGTGTTGAATGAATTGACCATTAATTACATCTGCATTTATCTGTTCTGTTTTATAGTTACTGTTAAATGAACGACGGAGACTTAAAAGTCTTTGCGTGCTCCGTTTAACCTCTTAAACCTTCTGTTTGCAATTCACAGCTCTCCGTCATTTCTTCCTCTTTTTCTCTTTCTCCCTTCTCTCTCTTTCTCTCTCTCTTTCTCTCTCTCTGTCTCTCACCTCTTCCATGTGGTCGTCTCGTTGGTGGAACCAGGTGACGGTGGCTTGCGGGGAGCGCGGAATGCACTCTAAGAATGTGCTGTTGTTTTCGGTACCGTACACAACCCTGTCCTCAGCCATATCCACATCCTCCACTGTGACAGAAAACACACACACACACACAACACAGTTTAGTTACTACACTCTCTCTCTCTCTCTTCCTCTCTCCCTCACCCATAAGTGTTTCATGTGTGCTGAAATGTTAATGAAAGCTCAGAAATGTGTCTGTCGTTTTCTGGGTCATGGAAAGGTGTGCTGCAGCTAATGGAGACATGTGATATATGAAGGTATGGTGTGTGTGTGTGTTAGTGTGTATGTGTGCCTGTGTGTGTGTGTGTGTCTGTGTGTGTGTGTGTGTGTCTGTGTGTATGATGAGTGCAGAGCTGACGGGTCTGTCAGGCTTTTGGAGAGCATCTAGTTCAATCAGGGGTTACACCCACTCTCATTTTGTGTGTGTGTGTGTGTGTGTCCACTATATAACCTCTTTCATCACCCCCACATCCCCTCTCTCAGGTGTGCAAACACACAGCCTCTCCTTGTTATCCTGTTCTTTTGTTCTTTCAATTTCGTTCTGACTCAAGTGGAGAGGCACAGAGGGTTATCTGTCCATCACTCTGTCAGACCTGAACCGAATACCATTACAAAGTGCATTTTTCCCCTCTTATGCTTTTCAATAGAAAGACAGAGTCAAAATGCAAGCAGACAATGCAACAATGGACCAGTTTTTGGTCTATCCTGGATTCATGTGCGTATCTGTTTATGTAGTGAGTGTTTGACTGGCATGAAACGTAATTCTCTCTGAGACATACGCTTAACGCAGGCTGTGACTGGCAGGTTTTCTCAGTCGCTTATTTGAGTCTCTCACTATAGTAGTCACATTTTCAAAACTGTCACTGTTTTTCTCAGTCACTTTAGAACATTCTCTTACATGCTTCGTTGCAAAACACTTCAGATTTTAAAGTTGGCTTTGCAGAAAGCCCTAACACAAAGCACGTTTTAACAAAAAAGACAAACAATTCTAAGCGACTGACACAAATTTTAGCAATTAACAAGTGAAAGCAAAGCAATTAACCAATTAAGAGTTGAAAGCAAAGGGGTTGAAAACGCTTTCAGCCTTTCGTGGTTTTGGGTTAGCTGATTAGAAGAGAATACATCTATGGAACGGAGAAATCAAAACCATGTGTAAAAAGCAACACGCTTGCCAAAACAACGCAATTCTTTAGCAAAAATGTGCCATCAGTTTAAAATCAAATTAATTCACCAAAGCAGTAGCTTCGGCCTCCTGAAAGTGTGCCTGCAACAAAAACATCCCAACACACTCGCAAATGAAAACACGTGTCAAAAAACCAGATAACTCAATGAGCACTGTAGCAATATTCAGCTGACAAACTGTTTGCTTCATCATTCTGCAAATACTAAACATTGTCTCCAGCAATATCATACATCAACACACAATGACTCCACAAATACAAACAACAATCAGCAATAAACAGCTAATGCTTGTTTTCTACTAAAGTGTTGTAATTATGAACATTGTACAAAGGAAACAAATATGAAAGATACATGCAGTAATATGTCATTTGTAACAGTGTAACGTGCTTAGCAGAGACATCTGTGTGTACACATTTGAGGAAAGATGATCATTGTTTGGATCTTGTGTAAAAACAAACAAAAAAAAAATGACTCATTGTTGCGTGAAAAACATTAGTGTCGCAACAACTTAAGTTTTCTCTCTGCTGGTCATTTATACTCCGGTTTCATATAACCAAACAAGAGAGCCTTATAAACCTTTAAGCAATGCTTATACCACTTTAAAGAATATCCATACTGCCAGAAGATAAACTGTTTATCCTATACCTCTCGTCTTTAAATTCAAGCACAAAACTGCGAATCTGCAGATATATGTTCAGAGAGCAAAGGAGCATATGTTATCTACCTCATACACTGAGTGAGTCAAACAGTCTAATGTAAACCTGTGTGTGCTGCTCTCATTGACTGAGGGTCTGTAAATGCCTTTATGACAGACGTCCAAGAAACTGTTTACACGCTCTACCGTACCAAGCTCTCTCCTTCTCTTTCTCTCTCTTTTTTCTTTTGCAGCTCTGAGCTGTGTGTAGTTGTGAAGTGGATGACCTCATATTCTTGATCTTCCTAGTTATATCAGTTTTGTTTCGTATTGAGTCAGCACATACACACGCGCACACGCACACACACGCTCACACACAAATTGTAAACTATGTATGTAACGTTTTGAACATATGTATGTAATGTTTTTCGTATATTTATATATGGTTAAAAGTGCGGGTTGTTTGAGACTCCAAATCCAAATCTCTCTCTCACACACACTCACACACACACACACACACACACACACACTCACCGCTGAGGTTCTGGTCCATGCACTGCAGTACGGGGTTGGCGTGTTTGATGTCCTGTCTACGGAAGCGGCGTTTGGTGTTGGGGAGGTAGCGGGTACAGGAGCTGCCGTCCCAGGCGCAGTAAGGGTCGCGGGCCAGACAGCACTCGGCACACGCTTTACCGTACGCCTCACAGCGATGCAGCCGGACCTGCGCCACACCGACCCGAGAACCCACAAACAGAGCCTGCTGCTCACACACACACACACACACACACATACGCATGCACACACACACGCACACACACACACAGACGCACGCACACACACACACACACACACACACACACACACACATACGCATGCACACACACGCACAAACACACACATACATACGCATGCACACACACACACATACGCACACGCACACACACACACGCACAGACGCACAAACAAACACACACACACACAAACACACACACATACGCATGCACACACACACAAACACACACAGAGAGAGTGAAAGAAGTGAGTTTTTGTTTATATATAATATACATTAATTTTACACATTCTCACAGTCTGAATTTTTTTTAATACACATATATATTTATGCTCATGTCTCAGTGTTGTGTTTAATATGAATGTTCAATGTGACATATGTCTCTGCTTACCCTCTTTACTGAAATGTCCATGGATGTGATGGGGGTTGGCACCTGAAGAAAACAACATTAAACAATAAAACTCAGGGATTAAATCACACACACACACGCATGCATGCACACACACACACACACACGCACGCACGCATACACGCAAACACACACACACACACACACACACACACACACACCACACACACACACACACACACAGACAAACACTTTGTACGCACACACACACACACACACACTCACACACATGCCCATCCCCTACCTTGAAGACTTGTAATTCCTCCAGTGTGAGCTCCTCTGTGGTCAAAGAGTTCCCATTGCGGAGGGCAATGACCTTCAGCACTGTGCCAATATCTACAAAGAGGGTCAAAGGTCAAAAGGTTACTCCTACAGCCAGGTCATCTAAGAGGGTTTTAAGGTCATTCACACACACTGAGCAGTTGCAGAAAGAAATACTTTAAGAGGCATAAATGAGAGAAAGAGAGAGAAAGAGAAAGAGAAAAAAACAAGAGAGACAGAGAAAAAGAGAGAGAGAGAGAGAAAGGGAGAGAGAGAGGAAAAGCTGGCACAGTTATGTCTTTCAGTGTCC
Source organism: Chanos chanos (assembly GCF_902362185.1). Classification (NCBI taxonomy): domain Eukaryota; kingdom Metazoa; phylum Chordata; class Actinopteri; order Gonorynchiformes; family Chanidae; genus Chanos; species Chanos chanos. The sequence continues at coordinate 11,891,478 of NC_044503.1, read as the reverse complement.
TCAAGAGAAACACATGCTCACAAACACATACACACACAGGCACAGAGGCACACAAACACATACACACACACACACACACACACCAGTGCCGATGAACATGACGTCGTAGTAGCCGTCCTCAGCCTGAGTGCGGTCCACAGTGATTTGGGTGAGTCTGTAAGGGGCGTTGGCACGGAGCAGCAGGGGCTGGTGGTGAGAGGGGTACACGGGCCGCCACATCAGGGGATGCCCACGGGCAAACTGCAACACCGCATCTGGATACTCCAGAGTACTGCTAAACAACCTGCCTGGCTGGGCAGTTATCTTACTGGGGCACTGAGAGAGAGAGAGAGTGATGAATGATTCAAAGCAAGGGAATAAAACATGAATAAATAAGCAGATAAAAAGAGGTTTATGTTAAAAGAAATAAGTGTGAAGGAGTAAAAAGAGGACAAGAAAAAAAGATTAACTTATCGAACCGAAGCTCTGTGTTTAATAAGTATATAAGATAAAGTTGATACTCTAAATACTGCATGTTTATGTTTAATACAGAGCATAAACTGTGAGAGAAACTCACCACTCCAGGTCGCGGGTAGGGCACACGACCTTCATATGGCCCCCACTGGTAGTCTGGGCCCTCTTTATGAGCAAAAGGCCCGTTAAAGGCTTCACGGATATCAGCCATGCTATACACACACACAGCATATCCCTGGAACACGTTACTGAGGGGAAAAAGAGACACAAAGCCGTCAGAAACACACACACACTCTCTCTCTCTCTCTCTCTCTTTCACACACACACACACAAACACACAAACTCACATACACATACACACACTCACATACACACACACTCACTCTCATACTCACACTCACATACACGCACACTCACTCTCACACTCACACTCACACACACACACATATTAACACACACACAATGGTGTACAAGGTTTGTATACCTGATAGTGCTGAAGATGGCATAGACTTCTGGGTTTGTCTCATCTTTAGTCCTCAGCAGAAACACGTCCTCTGTAAACAACATCCACAAAATAATTCTCAGTCCTCTGTTTACTAATAGACGAGACTGAATTTATTCTGTGTGATTTCCTGAGGCTGTCAGACACGCGCGCGTTCGTGTGTGTGTGTGTGTGTGTGTGTGTGTGGAGAGGGGAGATTTGAACACAGCTGTGTGTGGAGTGTAAACACGCCATCCTCACCGAGCTGGTCGAAGTGTGTGTGGATGCCGTGGGGTCCGGGGACAGAACAGACCAGTCTGGCTTTGATAAACGTGCTCCACTTATTCACCAACACACGCTGCCCCCCGGAATCATTCTGCAACAGAAAACACACAGCGTTTCAGAGAGTATTCACTATGTGTGAGTGTGTGTGTGTGTGTGTGTGTGTGTGTGTGTGTGTGTGCATGCGTGTGTGTTTGCCTGAGTGTGCACGTGTCTGTGTTTGCATGTGTGCGTGCGTGTGTGTGTGTGTGTGTGTGTTGCACAAGTCGTAAAACTGATATTATATTGGTAAAAATATATGGTCCCAACTATGGAATTCTCAGTTGCATAAATAACACAAAGTGAAGATTAGCCAGTTCTCCACAGCAGACAGAAATATGTAAAACAGCTTCATAATTCGGGCAGCCTCAAAAAGAGACTTAGAGCCTTTGAACCAGAGAACCAGGGGGGACCTGGTCTCCCAGGTCTGTGATGAAAGCATCAGTCCGCAACATTGTCCGCAACGTTATCCAACGCATTTTCCACCTGACTGTCAAGAACCTTCTGTTCTCAGATTAGTCTCGTGTGACATTCCCGCCCGCAGCCATGAAAACATTCTGCTAAGGTCTGCACCACCAAGCGTCTTCTCCTTCTCTGAGACGTTGAGATGCTGAACTTTTTCATACTTTTTTACCGTAGCTATGGGAACCAAAAATACTACAAACAAAGGCTGCTGTGTTATTTATATATGGGACTGGTTTAGTGTAGAATATCTTATCACTGATTATGCTGATTGAAAAATGTTCTGCTCGGTGAAGCGTTGGGCTTTTGTGCATGCACCCTGACTAATGGGACAGTGAAGGATCAAAAGCGGAGAAATATCTTTCATTCTTTGCGTATCACTGTGCCATAGATGGGCTTAACCTTCAAGGCGGTTAGAGTAATAGAGGCCGTACTGTTGGTGTGTATCCACACACCTGTTGGCTTTGTGTTTATATATAAATATACATTTCCAGCTATTCCCGTGGGAACTGTAGCATTTTAATTCTCCTCAATATCCTCCCTTTCTCTCTCTCTCTCACTGTGTGTGTGTGTGAGCGTGTGTGTGATCTGCAGAGATTACTGGACTGTAAGATTGGACACACACACTGTGAAGGTGTTTGGGAATTTGAGGCTTTAGGCCTGTGTAAATCAGTAAAGGCTGAGAAAATAGGCACTAGTGTGTGAGTGTGCATGTGTGAGTGTATGTGTGTGTGTGTGTGCGTGTGTGTGTATGTGTGTTTGTGTGCGCGCGTGCGTGTGCGTGTGCTTGTGCGTGTGTGTTTGTGTGTGCGTGTGTGTGTTGCGTGTGAGACCTCTGAATGACACTCCTAAGAAAGTCATTTTTCATATCAGGCACCTTAGCATGTACACACACCACAGATGCATGATGCATATAGATACATATAGATGTGTGTGTGTGTGTGTGTGTGTGTGTGTGTCTGTGTCTGTGTGTGTGTGTGTGTGTGTGTGTGTGTGTGTGTGTGTGTGTGTGTGTTCAGTTGAGGGAATGTGAGACTCTGCGGCATGCTCACTCTCACCAGAAAACATACAACATCTGTGCAGGGATATGTAAATAAAAAACTGATTGTTCCGGAACGTCAGTCCATATACTTTTTCTCATCTCTCTCTCTCTCTCTCTCTCTCTCTCTCTCTCTCTCTCTGTCTCTGGTGTAACCAGAGCTGTGAGCTGTGAGCTGTATGGTGCTGTTTTAGAGTTAAACTCTTGGTATCTGTGGGCTGACATCCTGCAGCGAGACTAACTTAAGACAGTAATCCTGTTTTCCA